>NC_134362.1:20993475-21025179 GCF_048569485.1 Anomaloglossus baeobatrachus
CATGTCTGCTATCTCTCTGATGGATTTTTTCTTTTTTTTCAGCCTCAGGATGTTCTGCTTCACCTCAATTGAGAGTTCCTTAGACCGCATGTTGTCTGGTCACAGCAACAGCTTCCAAATGCAAAACCACACACCTGTAATCAACCCCAGACCTTTTAACTACTTCATTGATTACAGGTTAACGAGGGAGACGCCTTCAGAGTTAATTGCAGACCTTAGAGTCCCTTGTCCAATTACTTTTGGTCCCTTGAAAAAGAGGAGGCTATGCATTACAGAGCTATGATTCCTAAACCCTTTCTCCGATTTGGATGTGAAAACTCTCATATTGCAGCTGGGAGTGTGCACTTTCAGCCCATATTATATATATAATTGTATTTCTGAACATGTTTTTGTAAACAGCTAAAATAACAAAACTTGTGTCACTGTCCAAATATTTCTGGACCTAACTGTACACATACACCCATACACACACACATACACATACACACATGCACACATACAGTACATACACATACACCCATACACACACACATACAGTACATACACATACACACATGCACACATACACATTCACTCACATACACACACATACATAGACACACACACATACACATACATACATACACATTCACTCATACACATACATATACACACACATACATACATGCACACATACACATTCACTCACATACACATACACATACACACACATACATATACACATACACATACATATACACATACACACACATACACACATAAACACACATACACATACACACACACATACACATACACTCACATACACATACACACACATACACACATAAACACACATACATACACACACACACATCCATACATACATGCACACATACACATTCACTCACATACACATACACATACACACACATACATATACACATACACATACATATACACATACACACACATACACACATAAACACACATACACATACACACACACATACACATACACTCACATACACATACACACACATACACACATAAACACACATACATATACACACACACATCCATACATACATGCACACATACACATTCACTCACATACATATACACATACACACATACATATACACACACATACACATGCATATACACATACACACACATACACACACACACATATACACACACACACACATAAACACACATACACATACACACATAAACACACATACACACACATACATACACACACATATACATACATACATACATGCACACATATGTGACGCCCTGGGCAAGCCAGGGGTCACAGGTCACAACACCACCACACCCCACACCCCAGGTAGGCACATCACAGCTAAACTACAAATCCTTGTTGCCTTCCTCCAGAGGCTGATGATTCACACCAGGGGGTGGGCCAGGCGGGTGGCTCCGCCCACCGAGGAGGTCACAGCTCTGGAGGCGGGAGGAACCAGGCAGTCTAGTCAGGGAGGAGGAAGTGGAAGGAGTGGAGGAGTAGTCTAGACAGGGCAAAAGTAAACAGCAAAGTGAGAGTAAAAGTAGAAAAGTGGAGAAAGAGGAAAGCAAGTGAAGTGACAGAAGAGAAAGAAAGCCTGAAGGGTCCAGCTTTGTGTAGGGCCAGATCAGCAAGGTCAGCGACGGCGGTGACTGTCTGGAGGGGGACCGTTTGGAAGTTCCTGGAAGGACCCCATTGGCTGTGTGCCCGGTGGTCTGGAGCAGTGTTCCAAAGGACAGTCAGCACCAGGGCAGGGGCCTCTCGGACCCCGGCAAGGCTAGGAGTCGCCAAATTTGCCGAATCCATCAGTGACGGGGACGCAGATCCCCCAACAACCAAGTCCCGATTGAAGGCAACAGCCCAACCTGAAGCAGAGAGACACCGCCACCGCCACGGCACCAGTTTCTCAGGGCCAGCACCTGCGGGCAAAGTGTAGAGCTCCTCCGGCCCAGATTGTAGTCGGGGAGCGGGTAACCGGAGGGAATCCACCGCTACCACAAGTCAACCATAGGTGCAAGGAAGAGGGACATCACCGTCACCTACCGGGAGTGCAGGTGCAGCTGTCTGTGGGACCGTCCTACCAGCCGTTTGGTTTACCGTACAAACTGTGTCACGTCTCAGGCTGAGTGAGTACCACAGTGCCGCAAGGCACAGCGCTGCCCCCGCGTCCCTGCGCCCACCAGGTCCCGCACCTCACAAACCTCCACCGGGCCCCGGGATCACCAACCCCTACCCACGGAGGGGCAACACAACACCTGGCTGCTCCGCATCACCATCCCCGGGAGCCCCGCATAGAGCAGCGGTGGTGAAATCACCACAACCGTGGGTGGCGTCACGGACAATAATCATCCCCTCACCCAACAAATCCCTTTCACTCACGGGCGAGGAGTGCCGCTCGAGAAACCCCCGGGATCCGGCCTACGGCTCGAGCCACCACTGAGCAGCGGCCGCCGGACCCGAGCAGAAGGGGGTGAGCGCGGTGTGCTGACACCCTCCTCCCCGCCCGCGACAACTTGGCGTCACGAACAGGATCTTACCGCTCTGCCGTCTGGTAGAGGTGCGCCTTGTTACCGCCGGAGGTGTCCGGCAGGAAAATTTCAGAAGCCGCCATCTTTGGCGCGAAAAGTTCCCGCTCGAGCGTCTTCTCGAGCAGTAGAGGCGCGAAGGCCAAAACCCCGCCCCGAGAGAGGAGGGGCCGGAAAGAGCTAAGGGAGACGCGATGGCGGCTGGACGCATGTAGCTGCAGCTATAAAAGCAGAGACGCCAGGACTCTGCAGCAATACTGGGTTCCTGGAAAGCACGACTGCCGAGATGTCCGCCCCACCTAGTTCTGCGGAGACTACCGAGCCGGTGTCCGGAACAGCAGCATGGTTGAGGGCCCGGGCGGCGGGGATCTGCCGTCGCTACCAGAGTCAGATCGGCGGGCTGATGGAGCAGTGGGCCGCGGAGGTGGAAGCGCTAGTTGCTGTGGCCCGAGTGTATGGAGTGGAGGCCGTGATGGAGGAGCTGGAGAATGACCCACGCCCCTGTGTCCCCGAGGGACCGGTCGCTGCGGCTGAGGGACCCGGTCTACCCCTGGCTCCTGTGTTACCTCCATCCTACGCACTCGCGTGCTGCACCGCACCTGGCCCGTCGGGTGTGCCTCCCTCTGTGACTGCGGCGGGGGCAGAAGATAGCGACCCCGGGCCTGACACTGAGCCTGTGTCGGAAGAAGAGGAGGAGGTCGTTGCCCTGCCTGGCATGGAGGCCACTTATATTCCCCGAACCGGAGGCAACGGGTATCGGGCAGCCCTTCCACGCCGTGCTTGCTATGCACTGGAGGGGCTAGTGCCCGTGTCCTTCCACCCCGAACCGGGTGAAGAGGACGAAGACACCCCGTAGGGCAGGGGATGCCCGCTGCACCGTCCCCGTTGGGACCACCATTTTTTTGTTTGTTTAAAAGTTGAAAATGAAAAATGATTGATCCAAGAAGAAGTTACCTGATTGTCCGTAGTGATTGAACCGGCTGGAGCCGGCACCGTTGTCCCCGTGGGGACTGTTTAAAGTTTTGCATGGAGGACTATCCATGGACAAGCCCGTGAACTTGCAGGGCAACCACAAACGTTAAGTGGCTTGTAAATATGCTGTTTACCGTTACCGTTTTCCGCATTCCGCCTCCGGAGAGGCAGGTTGGAGGGAGGGCCCTCAGCAGAGCAGGCTAGGGCCCAGCCACCAAAGGAACCGGTGGCTACCCTCTGGGGGGAAGGACAGATCCCGCTCGGGTACCGTGTGCTGGACTGTGGGTCAAGGGGTGCTGCCTGGGTTTTAGGGGCAGCATCAGGGCCAGGTTGCTTGGGTGGGAGAGAGCGGAAACCGTAACCGTAAACCGTTTGTAACGTTAAAAAGAAATGTGCCTCCCGTCTTGGGAAGAGTTATGATTAAAAATGTAAATATGTTAATTCCAAATGTTATCTTTTTCAGAAAAATAAAACTGGTGTAGGACGGCAGCCCGCGGACGGTCTGCATTTTGCTAAGGGGGAATGTGATGCCCTGGGCAAGCCAGGGGTCACAGGTCACAACACCACCACACCCCACACCCCAGGTAGGCACATCACAGCTAAACTACAAATCCTTGTTGCCTTCCTCCAGAGGCTGATGATTCACACCAGGGGGTGGGCCAGGCGGTTGGCTCCGCCCACCGAGGAGGTCACAGCTCTGGAGGCGGGAGGAACCAGGCAGTCTAGTCAGGGAGGAGGAAGTGGAAGGAGTGGAGGAGTAGTCTAGACAGGGCAAAAGTAAACAGCAAAGTGAGAGTAAAAGTAGAAAAGTGGAGAAAGAGGAAAGCAAGTGAAGTGACAGAAGAGAAAGAAAGCCTGAAGGGTCCAGCTTTGTGTAGGGCCAGATCAGCAAGGTCAGCGACGGCGGTGACTATCTGGAGGGGGACCGTTTGGAAGTTCCTGGAAGGACCCCGTTGGCTGTGTGCCCGGTGGTCTGGAGCAGTGTTCCGAAGGACAGTCAGCACCAGGGCAGGGGCCTCTCGGACCCCGGCAAGGCTAGGAGTCGCCACATTTGCCGAATCCGTCAGTGACGGGGACGCAGATCCCCCAACAACCAAGTCCCGATTGAAGGCAACAGCCCAACCTGAAGCAGAGAGACACCGCCACCGCCACGGCACCAGTTTCTCAGGGCCAGCGCCTGCGGGCAAAGTGTAGAGCTCCTCCGGCCCAGATTGTAGTCGGGGAGCGGGTAACCGGAGGGAATCCACCGCTACCACAAGTCAACCATAGGTGCAAGGAAGAGGGACATCACCGTCACCTACCGGGAGTGCAGGTGCAGCCGTCTGTGGGACCGTCCTACCAGCCGTTTGGTTTACCGTACAAACTGTGTCACGTCTCAGGCTGAGTGAGTACCACAGTGCCGCAAGGCACAGCGCTGCCCCCGCGTCCCTGCGCCCACCAGGTCCCGCACCTCACAAACCTCCACTGGGCCCCGGGATCACCAACCCCTACCCACGGAGAGGCAACACAACACCTGGCTGCTCCGCATCACCATCCCCGGGAGCCCCGCATAGAGCAGCGGTGGTGAAATCACCACAACCGTGGGTGGCGTCACGAACAATAATCATCCCCTCACCCAACAAATCCCTTTCACTCACGGACGAGGAGTGCCGCTCGAGAAACCCCCGGGATCCGGCCTACGGCTCGAGCCACCACTGAGCAGCGGCCGCCAGACCCGAGCAGAAGGGGGTGAGCGCGGTGTGCTGACACCCTCCTCCCCGCCCGCGACACATACACATTCACTCACATACATATACACATACACACATACACATACATATACACATACACACATACACGTACATTCTCACAGCTTTATTTCTATTTGTTAGATGGACATTAAACAAACACACAAACCCTCTAATAAACCTTTTCCCATAAGAATGACTGATTAGAAGAAAAACATCGCTAAGAACTGCTGAGAAAAGTAACATTTCTACAGTAAATAAATGACTTCCTATCAGTCAGCAAAAGTGCGACATCTGCCCAGTCCAGACCTAGGAATATAAAATGCATTAGCGCTGGGTCATTGTTTGGAAGGGTCAAAAATATGTTTCATGGACTCCACCTGGTTAGAAAAATTGAATTACGGCGTCCTGCAATCCAGAGGCGCTGATAACCTTATCACTCACCAGCTTGTTGGGTTTTGGGAACTTTACGAGAATATGTTACACAGGCGATGTGTATACTTAGACATCTGCAGATTTTACTTTTAAAGAGAGCCTGTCAGCACTATTTTACATGATAAAGTGAAGGCATGGCCATAATGGCGCTGTCATGCCGATTCAGTGAATACCTTCCGTGAAGAAATCCGCATCCTGGACGTTCTGTAATCCACATTTGAAGTTTGGGTGCAATAATCTATAGGTGCATTAGGGTGGGACTGTCGGTAGGGTCTTCAGCTCCTGTCCCGACCTCTCCATTTGCTTCTGGTGTTTCATTTTTGGAAATTTGAGATGGCACCATCCTCGTTTGTACAGACTGATCTTTCTGGTGGGCTTCAATAAAATGGCGCTGGTTTCGGTGCATGCACAAATTGAGATCTCGACTCAGTGGCCATGACTGAAACTAAAGACCCTACTCAGAGTCCCACCTCTATGGACCTAAAGGTTGTTCAATGAAGACTGCACATATGAAATAAAGAACAACCACCACGCAGATTTATTCACTAAAGGTATCTATTGGATCAGTATAACAGCGCCATTGCAGCCATACCTGTACTTTAATGTAACATTTTGGTGAAAGGTTCTCTTTAATCTGAAAATGCAATTTCTTTAACATCGGAATGATTAAAAGCCGGCAACTTTATAAATCTACTATAGTTCACTCATATCCTCAGATGAGGTGGTCTGGAAATACTGTCAGGTTGTTATGGTCGCCGAGGGGCAGCGAAGGTCCGGGAGTGCTCCCAATGGGCTGTACACCGGACTCCCCTGGAGGAGCTAGCCTCGAGCTAACCCCTATACAGGGGTTGTCAGGTGCAGCCCCAGGGGGCCTAAATGCACGGCAGCCAGGACCAGTGGAGTCGGCTTAGACAGACAATAGAGTCTCTAAAGTCCGGTTCGGATGTGCTCAGATGTGGCAGCGCTAAGGTGGCGACTCAGACGTGGTAGCATGGAGATGGTGACTCAGACGTGACAGCATTGAGGTGGTAGTAGTAGCAGTAGCAGGCTCTGGAAATAGACACAGATTAGCGGGTGCAGGTAACTGATACCAGGACAAGAGAACGCAGGACTAAACACAGCAACAGGTACAGGACCTGAGAACTAGCAACATGCTACAGATAGGCAACGTTGCTCAGGCACCTCCCCTAAGGAGAGAATGCCTTAAATACTTAACCCTGCTGTTCTGTTCGGGTCATAGTGACCCGTAGACAATTTTTTGAGAAAGCCATGGAACCCATAGGGTGGAGGGGCGACATGACTAGAGGGAAGGGAAGGAGTGATGGGGTTAATGGAAACAGGAATGTTTGTTTATAAGGCAGAATAAAGGGATTGGTGGGTAGGAGGAGTTCCCTGGAGGAAGAGGTGGGACAGTTGAGGGGTGTAAGTAAAGGACCTTGACTTACCCCCTCTCTCTTGACTTCCGGACATGGAACGATCCGGACGTGCGACAGGATGGCTGCTATCCGGGACCAGAGGATTCATCATGGCAGTGCACGGGCCCCTGGCAGCGCGATCCCATGTCTTGGCTGCTGGGGGTTAACCCATTGGCACTTTTCCCCTCGCTCTCTGTCAGCTGCGGGCGGCGTCCCCCCTCCCTCATCGCTCAGGTACTTGCCGTGTGCGGGGGGAGCGAGGAGGAGATGCGAGAGCCCCTTCGGGGACCCTCCGCGGTAGTGACGTGGGGCAGGGCAGTACTCAGCTGCTGCTCCGGCCGCGGGAGGAATCTCCGTCCGGGCTGCGGCAGCCGGGAGGGGGGCGTGGCTAGTCTGCGGCCTACTTCCGGTCCGAGCCGCGGCCTGGATTGCTGGATGCGGTGGCTCCCGGATGGGGAGAGCGCCCGGCGGTGACAGAGGCCAGCTTTACCCCTCGCGGACGGCGGGGGGGGGGGCCGCGGAGCTGCAGCCAGTGGTGGGTCCGGCACCAGGGCAGGCGGGCCTGGGGCGACGGGTGCCCAGGAGGCGTCGGTGAGTGGGGGTGACGGCAGGGGCCCTGCAGTTTCTGCTTGGTCACCCAGATCAGGGTGCAGCTCACGGCCGCAGCGGTCTCCCCCAGGAGGGGGAGGGCCCAGCGGACAGAGGCTTTCATGGGCCCAGGAGGGCTGGATGCGGCGGCTCCTGGCCAGGAGAGCGCCCGGCAAGGACGGAGGCCAGCGTTACCCCCCCTCCACGGGTGGAGGGGGGGGGGGGCCGGGGGCTGCAGCCAGCAGGGGGTCCGGCACCAGGGCAGGCGAGTCTGGTGCGACGGATGCCCGGGAGGCGTCGGTACGTGGGGGTGACGGCGGGGGCCCTGCGGTCCCTGCCTGGTCACCCAGAGCAGGCGTGCAGCTCCCGGCAGCGGCGGTCTCCCCCAGGGGGGCGAGGGCCCGGCGGACGGATGCCTTCTGGGCCCAGGAGGGCAGGAGGCTGGCGGCTCTGGATGGGAGTCTGCTAGCAGCGGGTCGGGCCACAGGTACCCCCTGTCCTTGCAGGCAGCGGGGGGGGGGGGGTCGGGCCAGAAGATGGGGCCCGCGGTGGCAGCCCGTGGGACGGGACGGTTTCCGGGGTTGTCGCCGCGGGACAGAAGATGGAGCTTGGAGGATGGTGCCCACGCGGCGTACCAGGAGGACGGCCGTGGTGGTGGCAGCGCTTCGGCGGCGTCTGCGTTACATGAGTCAGAGGCGGTCGGCTCCAGCGAGGAGGAGGAGGAAGCAGCGACGGAAGAATCAGATGTCCGGATGGCGTGACTTTTATTCCAGGATACGCCGGGTCGCGGTCGGGTGAGACGGCCGTGGATTCGGCTGGGTTGGGGCGCAGTTGGTGGGGGGGCGGCTGCGGACACGGCAGCGCCGAGTGGGTTTGTGTTTTGACCAGGTATGGGGTTTACTGCAGTGGTGTGTACGGTTGTGGAGAGTGCGCATGCACCGCCGGCGGCATGGACGGGATCGGTGGTTAGTAGGCGCAGGGCGGCAGGCAGAGTGAGGGCGCATGAGGCGGCAGGGGAGCATTTTCAGGCAGAGGCGGCAAGGGCTGTGACAGAGTGAGTGGTGAGGAACGAAGAGGGGGATGAGGTGGTGCGTCTGGCTGACAGTGGCCAAGTGTGAGAGGTATGGGTGCTTCAAAGGCCCGCTGGGGGGGGCTCACTTGCTGGAGGATGTGAGGGATAAGATTTGAATGGGGAAAGTGTAGCGATAATTTCGCTGCTCCCCCTGGAACAGTTTCACCTGGATTAGGTTAAGCCAAGTGATTCCAGGAAGGATAAGTAGAGGGAGGGGAGCGCCGGTGGAGGCTCACCCCTCGTACATTTGCGACGTGGCTGCGGGCATTTGCGTTTTTTGGCAAGGGTATCGGGGGAAGGAATTGGGTAATTGGTTCGGCATGGTTCGGTTATATGGATCCATTTGGGGTGGTTTGTTAGGTCATATGGCGGTTTAGTCTGGCTTCGGTACGCCGAGTAATTTCAGCAAGGGAAGGTGTTGCGTGCCAGTATGCGGTAGGATCATACGGGCACATCCTTATGGCTGCAGTGGATGGCGGCTCTTAGTCAGCCCCCCTTTTGGGGGGTAGTTGGCTGTTCGGGGCTTGGAACCACGGCGACACGGACGATGAGGGTTTTTTGGGGGGAATAGAATGATGAGTGGTGCAGATTTGGCGCGGACAGTGGTCTTAAGCATAAGTGTTGGTTTGTGGTAAGGAACATAGTAATTCTGCGTCTTTCTATTTGTATTGGTGGATCTTCGCCTCCTTATTGGAAGTTTGCGCTGGGCTCGGGGACACCTGGTGGTTGTCAGTGGAAAGAGGGGTCAGGAAGTGGCTTTGGGCAGGATGGGTGGGCCATTCAGGGCCCTCCTTGTCATGATTGGGTTTCTCTGTTGGGGGGTAGTGCCGGAAATGAGCCGTATATAGATATATATATTTCGGCTTGTTCAAAACGTGTTTTATCTGGAGGAGTCATCGGTGTATGCCTGCTTGGCTCCAGAATTGTCGGCGGTTTATTATGTGTCGTTTGACAGAGGGTGGGATTTGGTAAAGGCGGTGAGCCGTGGAGCATTGATGGCAAAGGCGGATTTGGAGGCGGCATTTAGGTTGTTACTGGTCCACCCTGCTAGCTAGCAGTTCTGGTGCTGCGGTGGGGAGGGGAGTTATTATTATGTTGATCGGTGGGTGCTAATGGGTTTTTGTCCCATTTTTATGTTCCTTTGGAGGCGGTTATCTCTTTGTGGAGTGGTTTGTGCGTGGTGTGTCCAAGCTTACACCTCTTATTCATTATAGGTTGATTCTCTTTACATCGGGTTGGCGGGTTGATGATTCGTTGGGGTTGATTGTTTCATTGCAGATGGTGGTGGATACTCTTTTGGGCCTGTTGGCGCAGGCGAAGACTGATGGTCCAACGTCAGTGATACGGTTTGTGGGGGATAAAGTTTGATGTTATGGTCAGAGAGGTAAGATTCGTGGGTAATGGTGTGGTCCTATGGGCTGCGATAGAGCCAGTTAGGTCAGCTAAGACGGGGCGTTTTCAGGTGGTGCAGTCTTTGCAGGGGCGGTCGATCCACGGGTGCAGAGTTACTCCGCTGGGGTGCGTGTCTGCTGGACGGCTGGCGATGGCTGCGCCAAGGGTGCAGCCATCGGATCATTTGTGTGTGGTCACGAGGGAGATCAATGATGATCTGATGGTGTAGGAGGTTTTTTCTTACGGCAATTTAGTGGCCGCGGATTGTGGCTGGGTAAGGTGGTACCTGATGGAATGTAGCTGGGGTACTCGGATGCAGCGGGTCCAGTTGTTTTCTGGTTGGGCATTGTGGGTAGCGCTTCCAATCGGTGGTAGTGGTCGGGTTGTGGAGGTTGGCAGTTTTTTCCAAGAGGAAGGTGTGCTGTCATTCTGACTATCAGTTGGTGGAGAATTCGATTAATAGTGGTTTGTTAATTCTGGGCCAAGGGTGGCGTACTTGCGGCAGTTGGTTTCTTAATTGTATGCGGTTTTAATAAAAAAAAAAAAATGTTATGAGTGGCGCAACCAGTACTGGGGGTTTGCCAAGGGAATAGCAGCCGCTTTGTTTCCTTCCAGTTCTGCAGGTCTCGGGAGTTGAGGCCGGGTAGCAGACGAGGTGGGCACGGTGTGTCCGGAGGGCTTGTGGAGTCTGGTGTGGCTGTGTTGGGGAGCGTCTCGGAGCCCAGTGACTGAGGTTATTTGGGGCTGATATCCAGAAGTGTGGGTGGCGCGGATAACGTTGTTTGGGGCCATGTGTGAGGAAGGCCCGGTGGAGTATTTGGTGGTGGCGTTGGCAGTGGTGAGTAACGGTTTTCAGGTTGCTAGGCCGGCGTCAGCAGTGGAGCAGAGGGTGGCGGCTGTGGCTGTCTTGTTGAGGATTAGATGTGGAGAGATGTTTTCGCAGGATCTTAGTGCGCGGCAGGCCTTGAAGGGTTTTGTCGTAAGGGTGTGAGGGAGCGGGACACAAGGGTCCGTCTCCGTTGTTTTGTGGCAGCGTGTGGTGAGTGGTTTGTGGTGGCTATGTTCATCTGAGCACGAGCGGGTTTGTTTCCCTTGTCCAAAACGGTTTGTGTTAGCCTTTTGGGGGGCTTTGAGATTGTGGGGTTGGTCAGCCCATCTACGGTTAAGAGCGGAGGTTGGATGTTGGAGGATGTGTCCGAGGTGGTGCAGTGGGTTGAGCGCCGGCTTCGTCGCTCACCGAATCAGATTAGGCGGGTGGTGAAGGTTGGTGTTGTTATACGCGGTCCCGGGTGCGGAATTATGTTGTGAGGACACCCAGGCTCATTATTGTGTCGCGTTTGTTAAGGTACCATTTTGTGGCAGTGCTGCAGACTTGATTGCAGGTGGCGGGGGTGGGTGCCCGGAATACTACGGGTCGTATTCCTTCTGGATTGGGCTGCCACGGAGGCCCCTCGGTGGTCTCAGAAAAGGGGTTGTGAGAAGTATTGGGAGGTGGGAGTCCTCTCGTTTGTCGGCGTTACGATTGGCCTCAGTTGTTATCGGGTTAAGGCCAATGGGGGCGTTTGAGTCTTTTGGGAGTGGAATGGATTGGCGTGACAGGTTGGTGTTATCTGTGGGTTTATAACCTCTGGGTTTTGTGGTGAGGGTGTGCCTCATTTGGATATTTGGGCATTCGTTGGTTCTCGGGGCCTCGACGGTCTGAGGCTCGCCCGAATTTTGCCAGTTGGGTCTGGACGGGTCGATGGTACCGGCCCAGTAAGTGGGAGGCAGCGATTTGGTATCTCGAGAAGTTATTTATGAATGTTTAAAAAAAAAAATTGTTGGTTTGTTGCATTGTGGAAGACATACCCGGGCTTAATCGTGGGGTAGTTTTGATATGGTGACCAGGTTGGAATGGCGTGGGGCTCGTGCGGTAGGCAGTATCAATCGAGCCTTATTGGGGGGCGGCGCCAAAAGTTGGTGGCGCTGAACTGGTGGTTTTGGAGATGCGATGGGGGTGTATCTTAACGTTCTTGGTGCTGTTTTGTGGACGCTTGGATTGCGTGGAGGTGTGGTACAAGCTTTTGGTGTGTGGCGGGTCCAGGCCACGTAAGGAGTCACGTGCCCTGTCCTGTGGCGGGGGGTAGGTCTGGTCCAGAGGCGGTTGAAGGCAATGGTAACTGGACAGAGAGACACCATCTTGGTATGGTGGCTCCAGGTTCCGGGATGTTGCAGGCACGGGGTTCTGCAAAGTTGGGGGGTATTAATCCGTAGGTGATTAATACCTCATCTCTGGGTCGGTGTGTTGCGGCCAGGGATACTGGGGTGAGAAGTGGTTCCTGGACTGGGCCTACTCAGGGTTGTATATTTACTGTATTGGTTACTGTGTTACCTATTATTATTTGTTGGGGTCGCCCGTAGGACGGCGCCCCCTTGTGTTAGTATGTAAATAATAGGTAATAAAGGCTGCTGTGGCCAATTTTAAACCAAGTCACATGCAGTTCGTGTATTATTTACAGATAGTATTGGTGGGTAACACACATACAGCACGACTGGAGAATCCTTCCTCAATGGTCATGGCCATGTAGATATTTTTCTAGAAGTTTCTAAAACTTGAGGTTACTTGACTTTTCCTCATTTGGGGGGGACCTATCTATGAGTATTTTTTTTTGTGTGTTTACTTTTAGCTACATGCCGATTTGTACACTTGTCGTGTTCGGGTCATAGTGACCCGGCATCATTTTTTACAGCTGTGAGGCCATATTTTCAGTGAAATAAAGGAGTTATAACCTCAGTTGGGTCTATTTATTGCATCTAGTATTGTATATCAATTTATTTATTTCCTAAATTATTTCAATGGGGTTGTACACACGATCTGCCGGGTGCATGCACTGAGATCTGCGCACCATAAAAATGGCTTTATATTGATTATTTTTGGTGCGCAGTCTATACTAAAATGTAGAGCGCATCCAGAGAGATCACTAGGTGTGCACTACACGTGTATATTCTGCGCATAACGGACTGCGCAGAACGCGCTGTGTAAGAGGGCCTTATTTTGTAAAGCTGAGCTCTAAAGGCCTCGAAATTATTATTTTTTGCTAAGTAAGGGGTACTTCTCACATAGCGAGATCGCACGGTTTTTGTGACGCAGCAGTGACCTCATTAGCGATCTCGCTGTGTGTGACTAAGCAGCGATCTGGCCCTTGCTGTGAAATCGCTGCTCGTTACACACAGTGCTGGTTCATTTTTTGTTTGTTGCTCTCCCGCCGTGAAGCACACATCGCTGTGTTTGACAGCGAGAGAGCAACGATTTGAATGTGCAGGGAGCAGGGAGTCGGCATCTGGCAGCCTGCGGTAAGCTGTAACCAAGGTAAATATCGGGTAACCAAGGGAAGCCCTTTCTTGGTTACCCGATATTTACCTTGGTTACTAGCATCCGCCGCTCTCAGGCTGCCAGTGCCGGCTCCCTGCTCCCTGCACACGTAGCTGGAGCACAGATCGGGTAAATAAGCACAGCGGGTTGCTTATTAACCCGATGTGTACTCTGGCTAGAAGTGCAGGGAGCCAGCGCTAAGCGGTGTGCGCTGGTAACAAAGGTAAATATCGGGTAACTAAGCGCTTGGTTACCCGATATTTACCTTAGTTAACAAGTGTAGCGTCGCTTCCATGCGTCGCTGCTGGCTGGGGGCTGGTAGTGACCAGTGGTAGTGATTGATAGCTCACCAGCGACCATGTAGCGATGCAACAGAGATCCTGACCAGGTCATATCGCTGGTGGGATCGCTGGAGCGTCGCTAAAGTGTGACGGTACCCTTAGCCGTTTGACCTTTGCTCAGGAAAGTGAAACCATGGCCTCCACAACCACGTCTACCCACATGGCCTCTACCAGCGGTGCTTCAAGAATAAAAAGAAAAAGGTGCAGCTATTGCCCTTATTCTTGTGATAATAAAACAAGTATTACGTGTTCTGGATGCCAAACATTCTTATGCAAAGCCCATGTTTATTGTTCTTCATGCAACAATACATAAAGTAATATTACCATGTGAATATGTTCATATTGAAGTGTTTATTATCTTTAATTTTTTTTCACAAAATGTTTGATTTGCTTGTTTTTTTTTTTGCTTTTTTTTACCACATATGTGTAGTTTGCTATTTTTCGTTTTGCTTATTACTAAGTTTTTTCTGAATAAAAAAAAAAAAATTTTCAATATCATTTTTCTTTTTTTTTTTATTTCCAAACATGTTCCCATACAGTCTAGTAAGCAAAAGGTATAAAATTAACTAAGTTAGAGTACCTAAAATCAAGATTTAATAACCCGGGGCATAGTGACCCAGGAGCAATACAAGTGTATGGTACATGGGAACAGAACCGCAGGGTTAAAGGGAGATTGTTGACCTCAGAGGTCGCTTCCGGGTAATAGGACGACGGCCTTCTGTTGCGCCAGTCGCTGGGAGTCTCCTCGTACCTGGCGTAACACCTGCAGTCACAATGTGACACCTTGAGTCAAAAGTCACAAGTGTCCTTTAAGAATAACTAATCTTCAGAATAAAAGGAGGGACCTGATAGATTTGGAGAATACTCATCATTGTTATGTGCCTGCTGCCTTAGGCTAGGTTCACACTTCCGTTGTTTTGCATCAGTCTCATGTGTTGCTTGACGCTTGTGACTGATGCGTTGTATAACGGATGACAAGAATAGGAATTCATTGTCGGATTCCATTGTAAAACGTGAGAGAGAGAATGATCAGCTGATCGTTCACAGAAGCCGGCCGCCGGGTGATCAGCTGATCGTTCACAGAAGCCGGCCGCCGGGTGATCAGCTGATCGCTCACAGAAGCCAGCAGCCGGGTGATCAGCTGATCGCTCACAGAAGCCGGCCGCCGGGTGATCAGCTGATCGCTCACAGAAGCCGGCCGCCGGGTGATCAGCTGATCGCTCACAGAAGCCGGCCGCCGGGTGATCAGCTGATCGCTCACAGAAGCCGGCCACTGGGTGATCGAATGATCGTTCACAGAAGCCGGCCACAGGGCGATCAGCTGATCGCTCACAGAAGCCAGCCGCCGGGTGATCAGCTGATCGCTCACAGAAGCCAACCGCCGGGTGATCAGCTGATAGCTCACAGAAGCCGGCCGCCGGGAGATCAGCTGATTGCTCACAGAAGCCGGCCGCTGGGAGATCAGCTGATCGTTCACAGAAGCCGGCTGCCGGGAGATCAGCTGATTGCTCACAGAAGCCGGCCACTGGGTGATCGAATGATCGTTCACAGAAGCCGGCCACAGGGCGATCAGCTGATCGCTCACAGAAGCCAGCCGCCGGGTGATCAGCTGATCGCTCACAGAAGCCAACCGCCGGGTGATCAGCTGATAGCTCACAGAAGCCGGCCGCCGGGAGATCAGCTGATTGCTCACAGAAGCCGGCCGCTGGGAGATCAGCTGATCGTTCACAGAAGCCGGCTGCCGGGAGATCAGCTGATTGCTCACAGAAGCCGGCCGCTGGGAGATCAGCTGAACGTTCACAGAAGCCGGCTGCCGGGAGATCAGCTGATTGCTCACAGAAGGCGGCCGCCGGGCGATCAGCTGATCATTCACAGAAGACGGCTGCTGGGTGATCAGCTGATCGCTCACAGAAGCCAGCCGCCGGGTGATCAGCTGATCGCTCAGAGAAGCCGGCCACCGGGAGATCAGCTGATCGCTCACAGAAGCCAACCGCCGGGTGATCAGCTGATAGCTCAGAGAAGCCGGCCGCCGGGAGATCAGCTGATCGCTCAGAGAAGCCGGCCGCTGCGTGATCAGCTGATCGGTCACAGGAGCCGGCCGCCGGGAGATCAGCTGATCGCTCACAGAAGCCGGCCGCCGGGTGATCAGCTGATCGCTCAGAGAAGGCGGCCGCCGGGCGATCAGCTGATCGTTCACAGAAGACGGCTGCTGGGTGATCAGCTGATCGCTCACAGAAGCCGTCCGCCGGGTGATTAGCTGATCGCACACAGAAGATGGCTGCTGGGTGATCAGCTGATCATTCGGCCGCCGATGAGCATGCGCAGTGGAATCAAATGGATTCCGCTGCTCAAAAAACGCTACATGCTGCGTTCCTGCCACCCGACGGTCAGTCGTTCCACGACTAATTAGTCGGGTGGAGGATGCAACGAAGGATCATCAGTCACAATCCGCCGCTCATACAAGTCTATGGTAAACAACGGAATCCGCCAAATGGATTCCATTGTTTACCAGAGCCACGGATTGTGACTGATACAAATTGACGGAAAAGTGAACCTAGCCTTAATGAACTGATGGTGATTTGCATCCAAAGCTGCAAAACCAACGTGATGAAAGAATACAACGAGTGCGACCAGTGAACAACAAACAGAATGTTTTATAAATTTAGATTAAATCGTAATCATTAATATCAAGTCTAAATGACAAATCCAGCTCTGATCTCTGCACATTTTCCAGTTATTCGCAGCAGAAATGCTATAACCATCTTTCACAGGTTTGGATATATTGGATACATTGTATCAAGGTTCCACTCTAAAGTAATGATATGTTATTAATTAGCATATTTCCATTATTATTACCCAGAGCTGTTCTTACAATGATAATTTCCCACAGGTATAATTATCAGTTAATGGTAAGATTGGAGAAAGGTCACATTCGCCCTTTTATGTGACAATTAAATTAATTTGTGTCAATTACAGCAAAGTCAAACACAGGTCACTAATTAGAATGGCGGGAAAGGAATTTGCACATGGAAAAAGTGACAGAAGTCCTGATGAAGGTGAGAGACTATCAGCGAAACATTGACACTTTAATTAAAATTTCTGTACAAATTAGCATTTCTTTAAACTAACTTTTTTTATTATAATAAAAAGTCCAACCCTATAGGGTAAGAGAGGAAGAATCCAGAATCGCCCGCTCTGTTCATTACTTTCAATTATAACGAAGTTCTAATTCACCTTTGAAAAGAGATTAAGTAAAAAGAGAAACTTTATGAAGAACAAAAGAAAAAGCTTCAAGAAACTGGAAGATTAAAAGCCAAGGTTGACAGTACATGGAAGTTTCCCCAACTAGACACATAGGTGTAGCTGGCAGACAAAAATACTAATATATTATTATTATTATTATTATTATTATTATTATTATTATTATTATTAATAATAATATTTATTTATAGAGCACCATTGATTTCATGGTGCTGTATATGAGAAATATATATATAGTGTAGCTAGCAGACAAAAATAAGATATTATTATTATTATTATTATTATTATTATTATTATTAATAATAATAATAATAATATTTATTTATAGAGCACCATTGATTTCATGGTGCTGTACATGAGAAATATATATAGTGTAGCTGGCAGACAAAAATACTAATGTATGTTATTATTATTATTATTATTATTATTATTATTAATATTATTATTTATTTATAGAGCACCATTGATTCCATGGTGCTGTACATGAGAAATATATATACAGTGTAGCTCGCAGACAAAAATACTAATATATACTATTATTATTATTCATTTATAGAGCATCATTGATTCCATGGTGCTGTACATGAGAAATATATATAGTGTAGCTGGCATAAAAAATACTAATAAATTATTATTATTATTATTATTATTAGTAGTAGTAGTAGTAGTAGTAGTAGTAGTAGTAGTATTAATATTTATTTATAGGGCACCATTGATTTCATGGTGCTGTATTTGAGAAATGTATATAGTGTAGCTGGCAGACAAAAATACTAATATATTATTATTATTATTATTATTATTATTATTATTATTATTATTATTATTAATAATATATATTTATAGAGTACCATTGATTCCATGGGAAATATATATTTAGTGTAGCTGGCAGACAAAAATACTAATATATTATTATTATTATTATTATTATTATTATTATTTATAGAGCACCATTGATTCCATGGTGCTGTACATGAGAAATATATATAGTGTAGCTGGCAGACAAAAATACTAATTCATTATTATTATTATTATTATTATTATTATTATTATTATTACTATTATTAATATTTATTTATAGAGCACCATTGATTCCATGGTGCTGTACATGAGAAATATATATAGTGTAGCTGGCAGACAAAAATACTAATCTATTATTATTATTATTATTATTATTATTATTATTATTATTATTATTAATAATAATAATAATAATAATAATAATAATAATAATAATAATAATAATAATAATAAAATGTATTTATATAGCACCATTGATTCTATGGTGCTGTACTTGAGAAATATGCATAGTGTAGCTGGCAGACAAAAATACTATTATTATTATTATTATTATTATTATTATTATTATTATTTATTTATAGACCACCATTGATTCCATGGTGCTGTACATGAGAAATATATAAATGTATACTGATACATTCTGGCCACGTGGGGTGAAAGTGAATATGAAAATCAGAGCAGATAAACACCTGTTGTTTAAATAGTTTTTTTTATTTTTATTTTAAATGTGTTGCCTTATTTTTCTCAAATAAATTTGGCCATTTTTATTTTCCACATCACAATTTTTATTAAAAATTAAACTTAGAAATATTTAAATTCACAGATTAGTTTTAGGCTTTTTTTTTTATTCTAACCTTCTGTTGTTTAAGTTAATTCACTCTGACCCCATATTTTGTATTGAAGCATCTAATGAGCGGTGCAATGATGATCGTGAAGGGAGGAAGAGGAGATGAGCTTTGACATCACCTATTGTGAATGGTGGATCCTGTGTTATCTACTCTATATGGAGGTGTTATTAGTCATTGTACAGAAGGAGGAGGTGAGCTGTGACATCTAATGTGAATGTTGTGTCCTGTGTTATCTACTGTATATAGAGGTGTTATTAGTCATTGTACAGTAGTAGGAGGAGGTGAGCTGGGACATCTATTGTGAATGGTGGCTCCTTTGTTATCTACTGTATAGAGGTGTTATCAGTAATTGTACAGGAGAAGGAGGGAGGAGGTGAGCTGTGACATCACCTATTGTGAATGGTAGATCATGTGTTATCTACTGTATATAGAGGTGTTATCAGTCATTATACAGGAGAAGGAGGGAGGAGGTGAGCTGTGACATCACCTATTGTGAATGGTGGATCCTGTGTAATCTACTGCATATAGAAGTGTTATCAGTCATAGTAGAGTAGGAGGTGAGCTGTGGGTGGATCCTCTGTTACTTAGTTTAAATAGAGGTATTATCAGTCAGTGTACAGGAGGAGGAGGTGATCTGTGACATCAAGTATTATGAGTGTTGAATCCTGTGTTATCTGTGTTTTTTTAACAATATTACATTTTTTACACATTTCTCTTTTGACATTCCTGTATTACTAGTCCAATATAAGAATGACTTGTGCCACAAAAATACTGCTGTAAAAAACAGGATATTTAAATAATATTTATTTTTACCCAAAAAGTGTAAAAATCTTAAAAATCTTATCTGTTCTGTGTGTTATTAAAATATGTTGTTTGTTACCATCATTTAAAATGCGATTGTCCAGAGCCATAGCCATATTGTCACGGTCATTGCTTTTTGACAGGCCCGTCCCCTGGGTGGTGGGTGTGGAAGGAGTTACACCAGGGCCTGGACAGGAGACAGGAGCCAGGAACACGCTGGGGGCCCAGACCTCACTACCTTCAAGTGTACCCCTGGGTTGAGGGAAAGTTCAGGGTACATTTAGTCAGAGGGACAGTGCAGGGCTTTCCACCCCCCTTGGATCCAGAGTGACACATATATATCGTAATATTACATGGACAATACTGAAGGCATATTTACATTAAAGATTGTGAGAGGGGTTCAGTGTTACAGGCGTCATTTCTTGGCAATTAAAGGCATTGTAGGATTGAGCTTCAGAAAATTCAATTTGCAGCAAATAACCTTTTTTTAAGAATTTGTCAGATCTGGAAAACTTAGATTTCCAAAGATTCAATCGTCTCTAATTCCAACTAATGAATTTATTGGAATCGAATACTTTTTTTTTATCTACTTTCCTCTTACTGCAGACTGGTGATCTTGCCAACTGCCCGGATTAACCAACTGTATCTGTCAACATCAAAGAATCATCTAGGATAAAGTGCCACTAGCTTAAGTCAATTCACAAGACTCGGGAGAATTTTCAGTGTATACCAAAAGAAAGTCCCATCAATCTTCATTGATTTACCAAAGATTAACTATTGCTGTGCAAAGTTTTGCTAGGAAAGAAGTAAAGACTTAGCAGTAGGGCACAGAAATTTGCAAATTTCCCAGGAATTCCATGTGCTAAAGTTACGGGCATAAGATGGTGCCGAGGGACCAGATCGATGCCGAAAAAAGGTGAAGACTCCAGAGGATGAGTGTAAAATTAAGGCAGGGACCTTAGGTTAAATGCACCACTCCAGTGTTGAAAAATAACCCTGGAGTGGTGCTTTAAGAAGCAGTCATTAGTCTATATTGCTTAAAGGGAACGTGTCACCAGATTTGTCCCTTATAAGCTGCGGCCACCACCAGTAAGCCCCTACATACAGCATTCTAGAATACTGTATATAAGAACCCAGTCCACTCAAAAGAGTGTAAAAACCATCTGTTATTATACTCACTTGCGGGGTGGTTTGGTCCGGTGGGTGTTGCGGGTCTAGGTCTGGCGCCTCCTCTCTTCCGTCCATCGCCGTCCTCTTTCCCAGCTCCGTGTGGATGACGCATCCTACGTCATCTACCCAAAGGGCTCCATTGTGCTCCGGCTCCAGCTGTGACTGCAAATCACCTGAGTGATGTCACCGTTGAACGCGCAGCTCAGTCTGTGCCTGAAGGCAGCAGCGGGCGGTCATGCTCCATTATCGTGCTGTGACTTCAGGTATGTAGTAGAGCTGGAATCATCGTGGGACCTCATGGGGTGTTTTGGGGTTAATAAAGTGGTGTTTTTTATATTTTATTTCAAATAAAGGATTTTTCAGTGTTTGTGTTAATTTACTTTCAATTACAGATTAGTGATGGGGGGGTCTCATAGATCCTCCCTATTACTAATCTAGAGGCTAATGGCAGCTATGGGATGTTATTAACCTCTTATTAGCCCGATTGCCACTGCACCAGGGCAATTGGGAAGAGCTGGGTAAAGTTCTGGGACTGTCGCATATAATAGATGTGACAATTCCAAGCGGGTACACGCTGCTATTATTGGGCTGATGGGCATCCCAAAAAGCATGGGTCTTCCCATCCTGGGAATACCAGCCCCCAGCTGTCGGTAAGAGCCAGGTAAAGTTCCAGGGCTGTCACATATAATGGATGCGACAATTCCAGTCGGCTGCAGGCTGCTATATTTAGGCTGAGGGGCATCCCAATAAGCATGGGTCTCCCCATCCTGAGAATACCAGTCCCCAGTTGTAAAATTCCAGGGCTGTCACAGCCCCCAACTGTCAGGATTTATCTTGGCTAGGTATCAAAATTGGGGGGGTAACCGCTCACTGCTTTTTTAAATATTTATTTAAATAATAAAAAAAAAAAAGCCACATGCGTCCACCGCCATTAACCTGAGAACGGTGGCAGTTATAGGCATAGAAGTGGTGTCTAGGAATAGTAAAGTAGCCATGCGTTATGCAATGAAACCACCTATAGCGCCACCTGGTGGAAAACAATGGAGTTACAATTTTTATCTCGAAAATGGAACAACTTAGAGAAAAAAAGTGAATTCAAAAATTGTAGGGCGTCATCAATTCAATACGAATCGACACTTTGTATACAGAAATGCTATGATATGAAACCCATGACCCCCCCAAGACATTGAATACTGGTCACGCATATGGTGCACATGTAACTTTGATGCTCACGGTGGCCCCCGTCAGCTGCAATGCACATCTGGCCTCTGCACAGCATACTGTATCTTGCTGCACGCTGTGCAATATGGTAGGTGACACGTTTGCACAAGCATCTGTGATACGTCATCGTAGGTCCTGCAATGTTGGTGGAGCGGTCACATACACCTGCTGTGTGATGTGACCTCACAGAAAGAAGTCCAATGGGGTCAGGTCAGGTGAGCGGAGGCCACTCCACACAGCCACCATACCCAATGACTTGTAGGAAGGTCTCCATGAGGTATCGCTTCACGTCCGCAGCCTTGTGAGTGTTACACTCTCTAATCATAGCATTTCTGTGTGCAAGGTATCGATTCGTATTGAATTGATGATGCTCTACAACTTTGTAATTCACTTTTTTCTCTATCTCGTTCCGTTTTCGAGATAAAAATGCTAACTCCGTTGTTTTCCACCAGGTGGCGCTATAGGTGGTTTCATTGCGTAGCGCATGGCTACTTTACTATACCTAGACACCACTTCTATGCCTATATCAAGTTAATGGCGGTGGAAAGGATATGGGTGGACACACTGTAGACAATAAATATATTAAATCGAGAGTCAACATCCAGATATGTTGATTCATTATTTACGCCATTGCTATATTGCAGATTTTTATGCTTTTTCTGGTTAAAAGATATATAATCCAATGATTGAATAAGTTTTCCCATAATCCATTTTGTGCAGTTCCGCAGTCAGTCAGTCGCCTAATTCATAATTAGATTACTAGCTGCTTGGACCAGCGCTCCATTGTGCCTTTAATGTGCAGCGTATAGCAGAAATCGAGAATTACTCTCTTCTTATGATATATTATACGTGAATCAGGGAGTGGGATGGAAGCAATTAATGTGTGAGTCACAGGCTTATGTTCACACTTTTTTAGAAAGCAGCCGGGCGCTGAGCCGCTCATCATAATGGGATAAGAAGGCAAAATATTGCTTCGCTCCTCAATAAAATATTTTGATAAAAAAGAAAAATCAAAAATGTTAGAAACAAATCACACTATAGTTAATCAGATCATAGCTGTGGAATACGACTGTTGATTTTGAGTAGGACGTTAGAGCCGGCGGATCGATTCACGGAGGGTCGAGTACGAGGCAAATTTCAGGATGTTTGCATTTTTATGCGAATTCAAACATTTTGAGATTCAATTTTGAATCCACGAAAATAAATAAATAAATAAATAAATAAGCCTGCACCATTACCCACACTGCTGAGGCATCAAAGAGTGGGAAAATGTCAACTTTCATGGCCGTGTGGCCTGCCAGTAATGCCCTAAGCTATTACATCTAGCAAAGTATCATAACTTGTAAAGTGGTGGTCAGTACCGGAACCATCACAGATCAGTGGATTTCAGCAGGGCATGGCTTGTAAGGCTGAGATGTTTTGCCTCTTCAGAGTCACTGAGTTACTCTCTCTCTCCTGTAGAGTGCAAGCTCTTATGGTCAGTGGGGTCCTCTCTCTACTGTAGAGTGCAAGCTCTTATGGTCTGCGGAGTCCTCTCTTTCCTGTAGAGTGTAAACTCTTATGGTAAGTGGGGTCCTTTCTCTCTTTCCTGTAGAGTGTAAGCTCTTATGGTTTCCAGGGTCCTATCTTTTTTATAGGGTGTAAGCTATTACATGATCCTCTCTGTCTCTTTTGTAGAGCGTAAGCTCTTATGGTCAGTGGGGTCCTGTCTCCTGAAGAGTGTAAGCTCTTATGGTCAGTGGGGTCCTGTCTCCTGTAGAGTGTAAGCTCTTATGGTCAGTGGGGTCCTGTCTCCTGTAGAGTGTAAGCTCTTATGGTTAGTGCGTTCCTCTCTCGCTTCTGTAGAGTTTAAGCTCTTATGGTCAGTGGGATCCTCTCTCTCCTGTAGAGTGTAAGCTCTTATGGTCAATGCGTTCCTCTCTCTCGCCTGTAGAGTATAAGCTCTTATGGTCAGTGTGTTCCTCTCTCTCCTGTGGAGTGTAAGCTCTTATGGACTGCGGAGTCCTCTCTCTTTCCTGTAGAGTGTAATCTCTTATGGTTAGTGGGGTCATCTCTCTCCTATAGAGTGTAAGCTCTTATGGTTCCCGGGGTCCTATCTTTTTATCTTTTTTGTAGGGTGTAAGCTATTACATGATCCTCTCTCTCTCTCTCTCTTTTGTAGAGTGTAAGCTCTTATGGTCAGGGGGGTCCTCTCTCTCCTCTAGAGCATAAGCTCTTATGGTCAGTGCGGTCCTCTCTCTCTCCTGTAGAGTTTAAGCTCTTATGGTCAGGGGGGTCCTCTCTCTCCTGTAGAGTGTAAGCTCTTATGGTCAGTGGGGTCCTGTCTCCTGTAGAGTGTAAGCTCTTATGGTCAGTGGGATCCTGTCTCCTGTAGAGTGTAAGCTCTTATGGTTAGTGCGTTCCTCTCTATCTCCTGTAGAGTGTAAACTCCTATGGTCAGTGGGGTCCGCTCTCTGTCCTGTAGAGTGTAAGCTCCTATGGTCAGTTGGGTCCTCTCTCTCTCCTGTAGAGTGTAAGCTCTTATGGTCTGCGGAGTCCTCTCTCTTTCCTGTAGAGAGTAAACTCTTATGGTCAGTGGGGTCCTCTCTCTCATCTGTGTAGTGTAAGCTCTTATGGTCAGTGTGTTCCTCTGTCTCCTCTAGAGTGTAAGCTCTTATGGTCAGTGGGGTCCTCTCTCTCCTGTAGAGTGTAAGCTCTTATGGTCAGTGGGGGTCCTCTCTCTCCTGTAAAGTGTAAGCTCTTATGGTCAGTGTGTTCCTCTCTCTCCTTTAGAAAGTAAGCTCTTATGGTCAGTGGGGTCCTCTGTCTCCTGTAGATTGTAAGCTCTAATGGTCAGTGGGGTCCTCTCTCTCCTGTAGAGTGTAAGCTCTTATGATCAGTGGGGTCCTCTCTGTCTCTATTGTAGAGTGTAAGCTCTTATGATCATCGGAATCCTCTCTCTCCTGTAGAGTGTAAGGTCTTTTGATCAGCAGGGTCCTCTCTCTCCTGTAAAGTATAAGCTCTTATGATCAGCAGGGTCTTCTCTCTCTCTCTCTCCTGTAGAGTGTAAGCTCTAATGGTCAGTGGGGTTCTCTTGCTCTCCTGTAGAGTTTAAGCTCTTATGGTCAGTGCGTTCATCTATCTCTTCTATAGAGTGTAAGCACTAATGGTCAGTGGGGTTCTCTCGCTCTCCTGTAGAGGTGTAAGCTCTTATGATCAGCAGGTTCCTCTCTCTCGCTCTCCTGTAGAGTGTATGCTCTTATGGCCAGTGGGATCTTCTCTCTCCTGTAGAGTGTAAGCTTTTTTGGTCAGCGGGGGTCCTATCTTTCTTGTAGGGTATAAGCTATTACAGGATCCTCTCTCTCTCTTGTGTAGAGTGTAAGCTCTTGTGGTTAATGAGCTCCTCTCACTTCCCGCCTCTCCTCTGCCCGTGTAATTTACAAGCACTTACAAGCTTTCCAGTATTGAATTCAAGCTAATTAAATCAATGAAAATTAGGGGGGGAAATTTGGCAAAGTCAACGAATTTGAATTTCCAAAGATCCCCTCATCTCTAGGGATAATTTCCACCCATAAGCCGCATTGAGAAGTGGGTGGTGTAGCCAAAAATACAATCATAACAGGAGTAGCGGAAGACTCTTGAGTCTTACCTAAGATGTTTTTTTTTTATTTTTTTGTTTTATTTTTTTTTTGTATTTCCAGCCTTAGTTAAGGTGGCAAAAAACATTAGAGTAATACCAGTAACACCTGAGGATTTTTACTGGGAACGTAGATTTATCAAATGTGTATGTTGGACTCTTCCCCTCCCCCGTCTCCATTCTTCCATTATATTTTGTTTGCACTTTTTACTTATGTAAGGCGTGCTGAAAGGTCAGCGATCATTTATGGAAAGTCTGCAGTCCATTTAGTTCACACTTTTATACATACAGCGCTACACCGGATAATGACCCCAACTGTAAAAATGTCACGCTATTTAACCCTTTATGGTGAACACTGGGGAAGCAAAAAACAAAAAGAATCAATGTTTCTCGTCCATCAGCCTCTTAAAAAAAAGAATTAAAAAAGATGAAAAAATACAATACTTCTAGCCTAAATTGTTAGTAATAAAAACATTGCTTCGTTTTGGAAAAACACAAAGACTCACGCAACTCTGTTTACAAATATGCGGACACAAAAACAAAATATTTTCTTTTAAATAATGGATTTTATTGCAGAAAAATAATATAGAAATTTTATATCGCCATAACGATACTGACCAATAAAATAAAGTTAAAATGTCACATAGTGCTGTTGTCAGGATAGCCGGTGCATTCGCTCAGCCGGTCCGTGAGCCCCAATGTGATTGCCGGGAATGTTTGTTTTTCACGGCAACTGCTGAATGTCATCTTTGAATTTGTCCTTATGTGAGGTCTGTTGTGTGGTGTTCGGCGTTATATGGGTGTCATGGCGGCATCGAACTCTGTTCACACTGTAGAGTCTGACAAACAGACTGTTATGGCATTGGCTGGTTCTGACTTCACTGCTCCCCAGTAGAGCAGGAGTTAATCCCTGCTGGCTTGTGATCATCTTCTGGAAGCTCAGTCTGCTGATTACCATCCTCATCTACCTTCACCTTTTATCCTTTTATAAGGTTCTATTTTCGGGGGCTGAGTGCCGGATATAGCTTCTGCTACCTTGGTTCCTGTGGTTATCCAGTTCTATGGTGATCTACAAGTTGCGATTCTGTGTAGTGTGTATTTGTGCATTTATTTCCCACCCTTTTGCATTACTCCCCAGTTCACATACTGACCCTGCTTTGTGTTTGTGAGCACAAGTTTTTGTTTACCCTAGTCTGTGCCTATTTGTGGGGTTCTTGTTACTGGGTTTCTGGCCAGATCCATGGGTGGGAGTAAGTAGTGTCAGGGTTTGGACAGGAGTTAGGGTCACGCTGGGGGTTTGAAGCTGGCTACCATCAAGCCTAGCTTCGAGATAAAAGACAGTGCAGGGGCTCCAGTCTTAGGGTCAGCATAGAAGTCCCTTTTCCATTGGTACATACCCTGTAACATTGTCTGAGCTTCATAGGAGAATATAATTTTGTCTATATACCTTAATATAACTTTATTGTATTATATACAGTGGGTACGGAAAGCATTCAGACCCCTTTAAATTTTTCACTCTTTGTTTCATTGCAGCCATTTGGTAAATTCATTTTTTTCTCATTAATGTACACTCTGCACCCCCATCCCCCATCTTGACAGAAGAAAAACAAAAATGTAGAAATTTTTGCAAACTTAATAAACAAGAAAAACTCCTGGAAGGAGGGAGGAAGGACAGGGGGGGAGGAAGGACAGGCAGGAAATCAGGGGCAGGAATAACTAGAAAAACCCGACCCACCTATTAGATATTCTGTAGCACCTATCAATCAAATATCAGTGCATTTCACAAGCTTTACTTGCCTGTAATTCAGAAACTATACATCCGATCTCACAACTACAGGTATGTATAGAATCAAATATAACATTGAGATCCAAAGGTTATAGGCAACAACTCAAAAATGCATTTAAAACACAAGACACAAGAGTCTTTAAATTCACCAATAATTGAAAACACCCCATAGACATCATGATGCAAATGTATAAAACATTTTATTAGTAATAGTGCACAGGGTATTACAAAATTACAGAGCAATAATCAAAGAGAACCGGAATGGGTAGTGAAGGAAGAGGGGAGAGCCCCACGTGACCCAGGAAGTCAGTTTAATAGAAGCAGGACCTGCCAAACAGTCTAATATGAGTAGCAGCCAACTATCCATAGAAGGCCCATATAGGAACCAAATAATCCAAAGTGCCACTAGTCAATAACCCAAAAACATAGACAATAGCCTTATGTTAGGTCATACATCCGTATAACTAAGGCCTGTGTATGGGAACCTGACATGAAGGCCGGGGTATGCCAAACAGCAGGGCTATAACCCCAAATGACAACCAAAGAGGGGTGCCCAGGCTGTGTAGCTCAACCGACTAACTATGAGGCAAGGAGGCTTACCCGTAAGGCAGACAGTCCCGGATCCTGAGGCACGTGGGGACCGACGTCCCAAACACGTGTTTCGTCCAATACTTCGTCGGGGGACGGTAATTAAAAAGTGTGAGGAGTGGAGTTTAAAAAGGGGAGCCAAATTGTCACTGGCACGCCCCCATTCCCCATGTGTGCTGTGGTGGGTGGCCGCTACGGAGCGCGCCGCGGCACAGTCTCGGCGGGCCGGAAACCGGCTAGACGGGAACTTCCGGTGACGTCACCAATAGTACATCCGGTTTCCCTCCGCAACGAGCGTTACCACGGACGCGATCAGGCGGAAGCCACCACAGCACTACATCAGATGGACCAACACCTTGTGGAACCACCGGTTTAGCCACCAAAATCCCATCATCCACCATATGGTATCTAATGCATAGATATGTATTAGGCAAAGAATGGAAAAATCCCCTAGTGACCACTCTAAAAGGATTATATTACAGGGTATATATGCATTATACATTATTCGTATATATACACCACAGGTGATTGCATACAGAAATGAAAATCCCCCAATAATACCTATAGAGGAGATCTATTACAAAACACATACACATATGCATTATTCATATACAAAACACCAGAGATGGTGCCAATGTGGAAGAGAAACAGAGGAAAAAAGGAGAAGAAAGAAGATAGGCAGACGTCTGCAAAGAAAGAATAAGTATAGGAACATGGACCAAAAATATACATGCTGGTTTCAACATAAAGACAATTCCAGACAATCCATTTCCATATTGTCTGCCACAATTTCGTGACCTCTCAATCCTCTGTTGTTCTGTAGACACATATAGACTTCCATTTCTTCTGGATCGAAATGGATGGCAGGCTCTTGGGGATGGTGGAGGCGGAGGAACAAGTGGGATAGGAGGCGGAGGGAGGGGGGAGGAAGGAGATGCGGGTGGGAGGGGAAGGGGGGGGGGGGAGGAGGGTTTATGGGGGGGGGGGGGGGGGAGGGGAGGGAAGGGGAGGGGAAGGAGGGGACACAAGAGGGGGCCAGAAGGTGGAGGTTCATGACAAAAACAGGTCCCTTAAAATTAAACGAAAGAAAAAGACACACTGTTAAAAGAGTCATAGGACCACCAATAAATACAACAAGAAAGACACATCTAAAAGTATATCTAAAGATGCGCAAGAGGTTTACGCAATTGTTCACACCTCTATTGCGTAGTCATGGAGGACACAGTCACCCAGAGGACCAATTTACGAGTCACTTAAATCCGGCTGGGAGGAGCACAGCCCCCCACCAGTCGGACTTATTTAGGAAATCACCACTGTGGCAGTAAGAATCTCACTACCACTGTGGGGATACGGACAACCGTTATAAATATGAAGCAAAAGAAAGCCGTTCATTTAGTCCGTCCGGAGCCTGAGTACCCAAGACGAAAATCCAACGGCACTCCACTTGTGCCAACCGTTTTTTGAGGTCACCGCCCCGAATACCCAGGTGTATCTTGTCGATACCACGGATCTTCAGGGATGTGGGGTCACAATTATGGACCTCCCTAAAGTGTCTGGGTATCGTTTTAAGGGATTCGGGGTTGGTGGCCTCTTTGGCCGCCAGAACATCACGCACATGTTCCCTTGTGCGGATTCGGAGCTCACGTGAGGTCAGACCGACATATATCTTGTTGCAGCCACATGTGGCGTAATATATTACGCCAGATGTGCTGCAAGAGATATATGCCCGAATGGAAAACTCCCTCTTTCCGTCCGCTGAGCAAAAAGTTGTAGCTCGGATGATGTTCTGGCAGCCACGGCAGCTACCGCAAGGGTAGCAACCTACACGTTGGGGACCACATCCAAAAAGGGGGGTACTCTTGGCCACATAGTGGCTATGCACTAATGTGTCCCTGAGACTCCTACCCCTCCTTGCCGTCATCAAGAGACTCCTACCCCTCCTTGCCGTCATCAAAGGACGTTCTGGTAAATAACCACGAAGGGAGGGCTCAGTATGGAGAATGGCCCAATGGTTTGTTTAATATGCCTCTGATTTGGTCCCACTGTCGACAGTAAAGTGGAGATGAATCTCGCCACTGGACTAGATGTAGATTTAGTAATAACATTCCCAGAGAGGAGCTGATCCCGCTGGGAATGTTTAGCACGTTGGTAACCCTTTTTGATGGACCTCTTACTATACCCCCTCAAAAGGGAACCTCTCCCTCATATCCCCTGATTCGGATTCAAAACCATGATCCGACGAGCACAGTCTGCGTAACCGCAAAAACTGGCCCGTCGGGATGGCATTCACCGTTGACCTGGGGTGACTCGAGGTGGCATGGAGGAGGGAATTAACCGAAGTAGTCTTCCTAAAGATGGTAGTGGAAACAGCCCCGCTAGATTCCACCGAGATTCGAATGTCCAAAAATTCGACGGTCCTTGGTCCGACCTGATGAGTTAGGTAGATGTTATAGCTGTTGGAGTTAAGGCGACGCACAAAATCCTCCAGCTCAGAACCGGTTCCCCCCCCAGACGACCAGGATGTCGTCAATATAGCGCAGCCACAACTGCGCATGGGAGCTCGCCGGCACAAGGTTGGCACAAGTGGAGTGCCGTTGGATTTTCGTCTTGGGTACTCAGGCTCCGGACGGACTAAATGAACGGCTTTCTTTTGCTCATATTTATAACGGTTGTCCGTATCCCCACAGTGGTAGTGAGATTCTTACTGCCACAGTGGTGATTTCCTAAATAAGTCCGACTGGTGGGGGGCTGTGCTCCTCCCAGCCGGATTTAAGTGACTCGTAAATTGGTCCTCTGGGTGACTGTGGTCCTCCATGACTACGCAATAGAGGTGTGAACAATTGCGTAAACCTCTTGCGCATCTTTAGATATACTTTTAGATGTGTCTTTTCTTGTTTGTATTTATTGGTGGTCCTATGACTCTTTTAACAGTGTGTTCTTTTTCTTTCGTTTAATTTTAAGGGACCTGTTTTTGTCATGAACCTCCACCTTCTGGCCCCCTCTTGTGTCCCCTCCTTCCCCTCCCCTTCCCTCCCCCCCCCCCCCCCCCCATAAACCCTCCTCCCCCCCCCCCCTTCCCTCCCCTCCCACCCGCATCTCCTTCCTCCCCCCTCCCTTCGCCTCCTATCCCACTTGTTCCTCCGCCTCCACCATCCCCAAGAGCCTGCCATCCATTTCGATCCAGAAGAAATGGAAGTCTATATGTGTCTACAGAACAACAGAGGATTGAGAGGTCACGAAATTGTGGCAGACAATATGGAAATGGATTGTCTGGAATTGTCTTTATGTTGAAACCAGCATGTATATTTTTGGTCCATGTTCCTATACTTATTCTTCCTTGCAGACGTCTGCCTATCTTCTTTCTTCTCCTTTTTTTCCTCTGTTTCTCTTCCACATTGGCACCATCTCTGGTGTTTTGTATATGAATAATGCATATGTGTATGTGTTTTGTAATAGATCTCCTCTATAGGTATTATTGGGGGATTTTCATTTCTGTATGCAATCACCTGTGGTGTATATATACGAATAATGTATAATGCATATATACCCTGTAATATAATCCTTTTAGAGTGGTCACTAGGGGATTTTTCCATTCTTTGCCTAATACATATCTATGCATTAGATACCATATGGTGGATGATGGGATTTTGGTGGCTAAACCGGTGGTTCCACAAGGTGTTGGTCCATCTGATGTAGTGCTGTGGTGGCTTCCGCCTGATCGCGTCCGTGGTAACGCTCGTTGCGGAGGGAAACCGGATGTACTATTGGTGACGTCACCGGAAGTTC
>NC_134362.1:21025379-21040379 GCF_048569485.1 Anomaloglossus baeobatrachus
CACTGTCGACAGTAAGTGGAGATGAATCTCGCCACTGGACTAGATGTAGATTTAGTAATAACATTCCCAGAGAGGAGCTGATCCCGCTGGAATGTTTAGCACGTTGGTAACCCTTTTTGATGGACCTCTTACTATACCCCCTCAAAAGGAACCTCTCCTCATATCCCCTGATTCGGATTCAAAACCATGATCCGACGAGCACAGTCTGCGTAACCGCAAAAACTGGCCCGTCGGGATGGCATTCACCGTGTGACCTGGGGTGACTCGAGGTGGCATGGAGGAGGGAATTAACCGAAGTAGTCTTCCTAAAGATGGTAGTGGAAACAGCCCCGCTAGATTCCACCGAGATTCGAATGTCCAAAAATTCGACGGTCCTTGGTCCGACCTGATGAGTTAGGTAGATGTTATAGCTGTTGGAGTTTAAGGCGACGCACAAAATCCTCCAGCTCAGAACCGGTTCCCCCCCAGACGACCAGGATGTCGTCAATATAGCGCAGCCAACACTGCGCATGGAGAGCTCGCCGGCACAAGGTTGGCACAAGTGGAGTGCCGTTGGATTTTCGTCTCTGGGTACTCAGGCTCCGGACGGACTAATGAACGGCTTTCTTTTGCTCATATTTATAACGGTTGTCCGTATCCCCACAGTGGTAGTGAGATTCTTACTGCCACAGTGGTGATTTCCTAAATAAGGTCCGACTGGTGGGGGGCTGTGCTCCTCCCAGCCGGATTTAAGTGACTCGTAAATTGGTCCTCTGGGTGACTGTGTCCTCCATGACTACGCAATAGAGGTGTGAACAATTGCGTAAACCTCTTGCGCATCTTTAGAATATACTTTTAGATGTGTCTTTCTTGTTGTATTTATTGGTGGTCCTATGACTCTTTTAACAGTGTGTCTTTTTCTTTCGTTGTTAATTTTAGGGACCTGTTTTTGTCATGAACCTCCACCTTCTGGCACCCCTCTTGTGTCCCCTCCTTCACCTCCCCTTCACCCTCCCCCCCCCCCCCCACACCCCCATAAACTCCTCCTCCCCCACCCCCCCTTCCCTCCCACTCCGCATCTCTTCCTCCCCCCTCCCTCCGCCTCCTATCCCACTTGTTCCTCCGCCTCCACCATCCCCAAGAGCCTGCCATCCATTTCGATCCAGAAGAAATGGAAGTCTATATGTGTCTACAGAACAACAGAGGATTGAGAGGTCACGAAATTGTGTGGCAGACAATATGGAAATGGATTGTCTGGAATTGTCTTTATGTTGAAACCAGCATGTATATTTTTGGGTCCATGTTCCTATACTTATTCTTTCTTTGCAGACGTCTGCCTATCTTCTTTCTTCTCCTTTTTTCCTCTGTTTCTCTTCCACATTGCACCATCTCTGGTGTTTTGTATATGAATAATGCATATGTGTATGTGTGTTTGTAATAGATCTCCTCTATAGGTATTATTGGGGGATTTTCATTTCTGTATGCAATCACCTGTGGTGTATATATACGAATAATGTATAGATGCATATATACCCTGTAATATAATCCTTTTAGAGTGGTCACTAGGGGATTTTTCCATTCTTTGCCTAATACATATCTATGCATTAGATACCATATGGTGGATGATGGGATTTTGGTGGCTAAACCGGTGGTTCCACAAGGTGTTGGTCCATCTGATGTAGTGCTGTGGTGGCTTCCGCCTGATCGCGTCCGTGGTAACGCTCGTTGCGGAGGGAAACCGGATGTACTATTGGTGACGTCACCGGAAGTTCCCGTCTAGCCGGTTCCGGCCAGCCGAGACTGTGCCGCGGCGCGCTCCGTAGCGGCCACCCACCACAGCACACATGGGGAATGGGGGCGTGCCAGTGACAATTTGGCTCCCCTTTTTAAACTCCACTCCTCACACTTTTTAATTACCGTCCCCCGACGAAGTATTGGACGAAACACGTGTTGGGACGTTCGGTCCCCCACGTGCCTCAGGATCCGGGACTGTCTGCCTTACGGGTAAGCCCTCCTTGCCTCATAGTTAGTCGGTTGAGCTACACAGCCTGGGCACCCCTCTTTGGTTGTCATTTGGGGTTATAGCCCTGCTGTTTGGCATACCCCGGCCTTCATGTCAGGTTCCCATACACAGGCCTTAGTTATACGGATGTATGACCTAACATAAGGCTATTGTCTATGTTTTGTGGGTTATTGACTAGTGGCACTTTGGATTATTTGGTTCCTATATGGCCTTCTATGGATAGTTGGCTGCTACTCATATTAGGACTGTTTGGCAGGTCCTGCTTCTATTAAACTGACTTCCTGGGTCACGTGGGGCTCTCCCCTCTTCCTTCACTACCCATTCCGGTTCTCTTTGATTATTGCTCTGTAATTTTGTAATACCCTGTGCACTATTACTAATAAAATGGTTTTATACTTTGTATGCATCATGATGTCTATGGGTGTTTTCAATTATTGGTGAATTTAACGACTCTGTGTCTTGTGTTTTAAATGCTTTTTGAGTGTTTGTATTACCGATGCCTTTGAAGCTCATGTTATAGTTTGACAGTTATTCAGTGTTCTTGCAGCAGTTATCTCAGTGCCGTTATCAAGGGCCTATCCAATCATTGATCATAAGCCGAAACCGTGAGGAAACGCAACTGGACAGAGTATTTGAAGCTGGAGGGGAGGGAGTTACCTACCATGAGTTCTAGGTCCACCATAGACCGCATGAATAGTCTTAAAACTATGTTGAATAAGAAGACACGACTGTGGTGGAATGTGGCTTTTATGAAAAGATACATCGATAGGGGACTTGTCCCCAGGGGTTTACGAGTCAGGGTCTTCCCCTCTTTTGTGGTCTCAGATGAGACGGTTAAAACCAAGTGGGAAGAAGGCCGCGTCTAACTGCTCCAGGATTTTCATGCAGCTCCTTATAGAGCTGAATGAAAAATCCATTAAAGACGTTGGAGAGTGAAATTGCAGACGCTCAGGCCAACCTAGACTCTGAACTCACCCCTGAGGAGTTGTCCAAGTATAACGATTCACTTGATAAGGAGTTCACTAAGTGGAGAAAAGGAGATCCTGAGTACCAAGACAAAAGAAATACCAACGGGACGTCACGGACTATAAAAATGGTCAAGTCTTCCGCTGGCGGGGTATTTCCTTCCCCAAAAAGAAGAAACACCAGGCCTCGTCCATGTCAATATCCGCCTCATCTATGTCCTCATTGGAGGAGGACATTGCCCCTGAACATAGTAGGAATGTAAGACCAAACACTAGGTCAGTCCTGGCTCGGAATCAACAGACCTTGGCGATGGGTGGCGGACGGTCAGCCCCTCCTCCTCTGGCCCGGAAAAAGGGTGGTGATGGACATATGGAGGTAATCAACTTATCCAAGCATGTCCTCACCCCCATGCAGACGGAGGTGTTGAAGTTGGGGTTGTCATTTGTGCCCCATACTAACTTCAATCTCTTTTCAGTAATTAAAGACCTCCATCTGTTCTTGCGGAAGTTGGTACTACACAAACTACACTCCAAGAGAGCCACTGGGGAACCTAGTACTTCCATCCGTGAACAGGAGGCTATTGCTGCACTTGAGGAGCTAGAGGAGGAGTCGGCTTACCAACAAGCAGGTAATTTCCCACGCCACACCATGCCGAGGTCTGCCACTTTTCCGCCCTTGTCTTTATGCCCCCCGATTCAGATCTTTTGTGAATTAGTGTCAAAGGATATTCAACAACTTCCACGGAGAGGGGGTAAAAAACAACCTCTCTCGACAACAACAAATGCACTACGCGAGATTGAATCATTGGACGGGTGGTGGTGATTAAACCTGCCGACAAGGGCGGGGAATGTGGTAATCTGGCCGGTGGAGCTATATGAGAAGGAGGCATGGCGGCAATTGAGGGATCGGGAGGCATACGAACCTCTCCATCATAACCCCATACGCGGCTTCGCCAATGACCTGGAGTTGATTTTACTTAAGGCATTCGAGGAGGGAATTATCCCTAAAAAAATCTATGAGGGCCTCCTAGTAAAAACACCTGTTGTTCCAACTTTTTACCTCCTCCCCAAGATTCATAAAAACCCAAAAACACCTCCTGGGCGTCCCATTGTCTCTGGCATGGGAGGGCTGTGCGACGTCACATGTAAATTTATTGAATACTACTTACATCCCTTAGTGGAGACTGTTTGCCCTCTTATGTCAGAGACACTGCTGACGTCCTAAGGAGAGTGGAGGGTCTTACCTTGGAGGAGGAGGCTATCTTGGTAACAATGGATGTGGAGGCCCTCTACTCCAGTATTGGACATCAGGATGGGCTGAACCGCCGTGCGATTCTACCTTGATTCGAGTAGTCTCCGATGGGTCCTTGTCCGCCCTTGTTTTGGAGCTGTTGGAGTTTATATTGACGCACAACTTCTTTGTGTTTCGGGACCGGTTCTTCCTCCAGCGGCGCGGGTACTGCGATGGGGGGCGGCCTGTGCGCCGTCTTACGCAAACCTCTTTCTCGGATACTGGGAGAGGGAGGTTTTCGGGGACGGCGTGCCGGCGAGCTCCCATGCGCAGTGTTGGCTGCGCTATATTGACGACATCCTGGTCGTCTGGGGGGGAACCGGTTCTGAGCTGGAGGATTTTGTGCGTCGCCTTAACTCCAACAGCTATAACATCTACCTAACTCATCAGGTCGGACCAAGGACCGTCGAATTTTTGGACATTCGAATCTCGGTGGAATCTAGCGGGGCTGTTTCCACTACCATCTTTAGGAAGACTACTTCGGTTAATTCCCTCCTCCATGCCACCTCGAGTCACCCCAGGTCAACGGTGAATGCCATCCCGACGGGGCCAGTTTTTGCGGTTACGCAGACTGTGCTCGTCGGATCATGGTTTTGAATCCGAATCAGGGGATATGAGGAGAGGTTCCTTTTGAGGGGGTATAGTAAGAGGTCCATCAAAAAGGGTTACCAACGTGCTAAACATTCCCAGCGGGATCAGCTCCTCTCTGGGAATGTTATTACTAAATCTACATCTAGTCCAGTGGCGAGATTCATCTCCACTTACTGTCGACAGTGGGGACCAAATCAGAGGCATATTAAACAAACATTGGGCCATTCTCCATACTGAGCCCTCCCTTCGTGGTTATTTACCAGAACGTCCTTTGATGACGGCAAGGAGGGGTAGGAGTCTCAGGGACACATTAGTGCATAGCCACTATGTGGCCAAGAGTACCCCCCTTTTTGGATGTGGTCCCCAACGTGTAGGTTGCTACCCTTGCGGTAGCTGCCGTGGCTGCAGCAGAAACATCATCCGAGCTACAACTTTTTGCTCAGCGGACGGAAAGAGGGAGTTTTCCATTCGGGCATATATCTCTTGCAGCACATCTGGCGTAATATATTACGCCACATGTGGCTGCAACAAGATATATGTCGGTCTGACCTCACGTGAGCTCCGAATCCGCACAAGGGAACATGTGCGTGATGTTCTGGCGGCCAAAGAGGCCACCAACCCCGAATCCCTTAAAACGATACCCAGACACTTTAGGGAGGTCCATAATTGTGACCCCACATCCCTGAAGATCCGTGGTATCGACAAGATACACCTGGGTATTCGGGGCGGTGACCTCAAAAAAACGGTTGGCACAAGTGGAGTGCCGTTGGATTTTCGTCTTGGGTACTCAGGCTCCGGACGGACTAAATGAACGGCTTTCTTTTGCTTCATATTTATAACGGTTGTCGTATCCCCACAGTGGTAGTGAGATTCTTACTGCCACAGTGGTGATTTCCTAAATAAGTCCGACTGGTGGGGGCTGTGCTCCTCCCAGCCGGATTTAAGTGACTCGTAAATTGGTCCTCTGGGGTGACTGTGTCCTCCATGACTACGCAATAGAGTGTGAACAATTGCGTAAACCTCTTGCGCATCTTTAGATATACTTTTAGATGTGTCTTTCTTGTTGTATTTATTGGTGGTCCTATGACTCTTTTAACAGTGTGTCTTTTTCTTTCGTTTAATTTTAAGGGACCTGTTTTTGTCATGAACCTCCACCTTCTGGCCCCCTCTTGTGTCCCCTCCTTCCCCTCCCCTTCCCTCCCCCCCCCCCCCCCCCATAAACCCTCCTCCCCCCCCCCCCTTCCCTCCCACCCGCATCTCCTTCCTCCCCCCTCCCTCCGCCTCCTATCCCACTTGTTCCTCCGCCTCCACCATCCCCAAGAGCCTGCCATCCATTTCGATCCAGAAGAAATGGAAGTCTATATGTGTCTACAGAACAACAGAGGATTGAGAGGTCACGAAATTGTGGCAGACAATATGGAAATGGATTGTCTGGAATTGTCTTTATGTTGAAACCAGCATGTATATTTTTGGTCCATGTTCCTATACTTATTCTTTCTTTGCAGACGTCTGCCTATCTTCTTTCTTCTCCTTTTTTCCTCTGTTTCTCTTCCACATTGGCACCATCTCTGGTGTTTTGTATATGAATAATGCATATGTGTATGTGTTTTGTAATAGATCTCCTCTATAGGTATTATTGGGGGATTTTCATTTCTGTATGCAATCACCTGTGGTGTATATATACGAATAATGTATAATGCATATATACCCTGTAATATAATCCTTTTAGAGTGGTCACTAGGGGATTTTTCCATTCTTTGCCTAATACATATCTATGCATTAAATACCATATGGTGGATGATGGGATTTTGGTGGCTAAACCGGTGGTTCCACAAGGTGTTGGTCCATCTGATGTAGTGCTGTGGTGGCTTCCGCCTGATCGCGTCCGTGGTAACGCTCGTTGCGGAGGGAAACCGGATGTACTATTGGTGACGTCACCGGAAGTTCCCGTCTAGCCGGTTTCCGGCCGCCGAGACTGTGCCGCGGCGCGCTCCGTAGCGGCCACCCACCACAGCACACATGGGGAATGGGGGCGTGCCAGTGACAATTTGGCTCCCCTTTTTAAACTCCACTCCTCACACTTTTTAATTACCGTCCCCCGACGAAGTATTGGACGAAACACGTGTTGGGACGTCGGTCCCCACGTGCCTCAGGATCCGGGACTGTCTGCCTTACGGGTAAGCCTCCTTGCCTCATAGTTAGTCGGTTGAGCTACACAGCCTGGGCACCCCTCTTTGGTTGTCATTTGGGGTTATAGCCCTGCTGTTTGGCATACCCCGGCCTTCATGTCAGGTTCCCATACACAGGCCTTAGTTATACGGATGTATGACCTAACATAAGGCTATTGTCTATGTTTTTGGGTTATTGACTAGTGGCACTTTGGATTATTTGGTTCCTATATGGGCCTTCTATGGATAGTTGGCTGCTACTCATATTAGACTGTTTGGCAGGTCCTGCTTCTATTAAACTGACTTCCTGGGTCACGTGGGGCTCTCCCCTCTTCCTTCACTACCCATTCCGGTTCTCTTTGATTATTGCTCTGTAATTTTGTAATACCCTGTGCACTATTACTAATAAAATGTTTTATACATTTGCATCATGATGTCTATGGGGTGTTTTCAATTATTGGTGAATTTAAAGACTCTTGTGTCTTGTGTTTTATATGTATAGAATCAGCCTGAGAGCGCCAGTATAGCACTGGCTTTAGTTTATATCGGAAAATCCTGGTGGTTAGACCCCTTTAAATTTGCTTCCAAACTTTGAGATGACATTGCACTTCCTGCAGTGGCCACTTGGGGTGCCCAAAAAGAATGAGATTGCTTTTTGTTGGGTTCTATTTACAAATATGTATGAGAATTCCAAATCCATCATATGAAATGGTCCTGATAGGAATTCGCACCGTAACACTAGTATTTTTTAATAGAGAAGATGTTAACCTACATATAAGCTTCAAAGGTCTAAAATACGCTAAATATTTAGTGTCGCAAAGTGTGGCTTTTAAAACTTCCCAACACTTCCTCTGAGGGTTATTGTGTGCGGAACATCAGTGTCCTACACCTTTGACCAATCAGTACGTCACTAATCTAAGAACCTATCTAGGGAGCCTGGTGTTACCGCAGTGCCCTTCTAGTTATCATGGAAGCTGCATATGGTACATCTCATCAGATCCCCCGAGACCAAACTGTTCCATTAAAATGTGAACCCAGCAGCACCTCGACCAAGAGTGCCGGGAGAGGCAACGCGGCTTTTATCACTTCTTATCCTCTAGGTTTAAATTTAGACGGAGCCATGTACTATTTAGGAAAAAAAAAAATACAAATAAATCACAGTGGAATTGACTCGCTTAACCCATCCGAGAACTGATTAGATTGTATCTTCTTTAATAAAAAAAAAATAATAATTATGCTATGAAAAAAATAGATTTATAATTTTTGATAAAAATAGAAATTTCATAAATAAGAAAAAAATGAATTAAAAATCATTGACATCATAAACTATTTTGAAATAAAAGAAAAAATAAATCACTGTGGAATTGACTTGCTTAACCCATCCGAGAACTGATTAGATTGTATCTTCTTTAATAAAAAAAAAACAATAATTATGCTGTGTAAAAAAAAATAGATTTACATTTTTGATAAAAATAGAAATTTCATAAATAAGAAAAAATGAATTAAAAATCATAGATATCATAAACTATTTTGAAATAAAAGGAAAAATAAATCACTGTGGAATTGACTTGCTTAACCCATCCGAGAACTGATTAGATTGTATCTTCTTTATTAAAAAAATAATAATAATTATGCTGTGTAAAAAAAAATAGATTTACATTTTTGATAAAAATAGAAATTTCATAAATAAGAAAAAAATGAATTAAAAATCATATACATCATAAACTATTTTGAAAGAAAAGGAAAAATAAATCACTGTGGAATTGACTTGCTTAACCCATCCGAGAACTGATTAGATTGTATCTTCTTTAATAAAAAAATAATAATAATTATGCTATGTAAAAAAAAATAGATTTACATTTTTGATAAAAACAGAAATTTCATTAATAAGAAAAAATGAATGAAAAATCATAGACATCATAAACTATTTTGAAATAAAAGGAAAAAGGAAAAATGGAATTGATTTGTTTTACCTTTCAAGAATTGATCTGATTTTATGATCTTCAATAAATAAGATGTATTAAGAATTTTGAATTGATCATATTTTATGTTCTTAAATAAGTAAATATTTGTACAAAGAAAAAAGTAATGTTTCCAGTAAATTAAAAATTAATTAAAATTAAAAAATAATGAAATTTTACATATAGGAAAAAAAGAATGAAAAATTCTAAGCAACACCATACGTGTACATAAGAAAGGAAGTTAAAAATAAATTAACAAAAATAAATAATAATTATGCGGTAGAGAAAACATTAACAGTAATTTTACAATTTTGATTAAATAAAAATAGAAATTTCATAAGTAAGAAAAACTAAATAAAAAATTATAGACATCATAAACTATTTTGAAATAAAAGGAAAAATAAATCACTGTGGAATTGATTTGCTTAACGTCTCCAAGATTTGATCGGATTTTATGATCTTTAATAAATAAGAAGATATATTAAGAATTTTGAATTGATCATATTTTATGTTCTTAAATAAGTAAATATTTATACAAAGAAAAAAATAATGTTTCCAGTAAATTAAATAAAAAAAAAGTGACATTATACATATAAGAAAAAAAAGAATAAAAAATTATAAGCAACACCTTACACTATTAAGAAAGGAAGCTATAAATAAATTATTAAAAAATAATAATAATTATGCGGTAGAGAAAATAATAACAGTAATTTTACAATTTTTGATTAAAATAAAAATAGAAATTTCATGAATAAGAAAAAAATGAATGAAAATTCATAGACATCATATACTATTTTGAAATAAAAGGAAAAATAAATTACTATGGAATTGATTTGCTTAACCCTCCGAGAATTGATCTGATTGTATGATCGTCAATAAATAAGATATATTAAGAATTTTGTATTAATCATATTTTATATTCATAAAGAAGTAAATATTTATACAAAGGGGAAAAAAAGAATGTTTTCAGTAAATTTGAAAGAAGTTGTACTAAGAATTTTGAATTGATAACATTTTATGTTCTTAATAAGTAAATATTTATACAAAGGGAAAAAAAATAATGTTTCCAGTAAATTAAAAAAAAAAGTAGTTCAAAATCAAAATAAATGAAATGTTATATATAAGAAAAAAATATTGAAAAATGATAAACAGCGCCATACACTATGAAGAAATAAAAATAAAAATAAATTATTGCAGAATTGACCTCTCTACCCCAGACAAAAACTGTCTGAAATGTAGTATTATTAGAATAAAGAATTTAATTTTTTTAAAAAATTTCATAACTAAAAAGAAATTATGAAAAATAGTAGTAAATACATATTTATCAATAATAACTCATTCGGGAACAGAACATAATGTACTGTATGTTCTTGAATAAGTAAATAATTCATATATATATATATATATATATATATACAGTCATATGAAAAAGTTTGGGCACCCCTATTAATGTTAACCTTTTTTCTTTAAAACAATTTGGGTTTTTGCAGCAGCTATTTCAGTTTCATATATCTAATAACTGATGGACTGAGTAATATTTTTGGATTGAAATGAGGTTTTTTGTACTAACAGAAAATGTGCAATCCGCATTTAAACAAAATTTGACTGGTGCAAAAGTATGGGCACCTCAACATAAAAGTGACATTATTATTTTGTAGATCCTCCTTTTTCAAAAATAACAGCCTCTAGTGGCTTCCTGTAGCTTTTAATGAGTTCCTGGATCCTGGATGAAGGTATATTTGACCATTCCTGTTTACAAAACAATTCCAGTTCAGTTAACCCCTTCACGACCATGAACGGAAAGATCCGTCATGGTGCCCTGGGCCTTAACGACCAAGGACGATCTTTCCGTCATGACGTAATCGCGGCACCGGAGCCTCCGGTAACTGCGATCGGTTAACACAAACCGCAGATTCGGGGAGGAGGGGACCTGTACCTGACCTCAGGAGGGGTGGTGCCTCCTCCCCGGACCTACAGAGGCTGTGATTGGCTGACAAACGCCGCTCAACCAATCACAGCCACTGTAATGTTCCAGCCATTTAAAGTGACTGAAACATTGAAATCCAGCCCTGACCAGTGCAGCTATAGCACTGGCCATTGGCTGGAGCTGGGTGACCTCACTGGATCACCCTCCCCCAGCTCCAGTAGCTCTGATTGGAGAGATCGGCCTTGTGACTGATCTCTCCAATCACAGTGGACCTGTTGCCGGTGACCGCCCCCATCAGCTTCACTTGTCGGTCCCTGCAGCACGCCAGCACAGTGAGAGTATACAGTGCAATGGCAGGGCGACAAGCTATGGTCCCATGCTGTTATGTGACCGGAGCATGGGACCCGGAAGTTGCCGCGCTGCCATTGCACTGTATGAAACCGGCGAAAAGCCTCCCGATCCGCCGCCGCTGCCCTCCATCTGCCACAGTGCCACCACCCCCCCCCGATCTGCTGCCCGGCCCCTCACCTCCGTGATGTGCTGCCAGCCCCCTCCACTCGTGATTGGCTGCCCGCCCCCTCTCCTCCCTTATGTGCTGTCCGGCTGCGCGCCCCCCTCTCCTCCATTATGTGCTGCTCGCCCCCTCCGTTATGTGCTGCTCGCCCCCTCCCCTCCGTGATGTGCTGCCCGCTACCCCCCACCTCTCACCCCCGTGATGTGCGCTCCCTCCCCTCTCCTCCGTTATGTGCTGCCCGCCCCCTCCCCTCCGTTATGTGCTGCTCGCCCCCTCCGTTATGTGCTGCTCGCCCCCTCCCCTCCGTGATGTGCTGCCCGCCCCCCCCCACCTCTCACCCCCGTGATCAGCTACCCGCCCCCTCCCCTGTCACCCCCGTGATGTGCGCTCCCTCCCCTGTCACCCCCGTGATGTGCGCTCCCTCCCCTGTAACCCCCGTGATCTGCGCTCCCTCCCCTGTCACCCTCGTGATCTGCGCTCCCTCACCTGTAACCCCCGTGATCTGTGCTCCCTCACCTGTAACCCCTGTGATCTGTGCTCCCTCACCTGTAACCCCCCTAATCTGTGCTCCCTCACCTGTCACCCCCGTGATCTGTGCTCTGTTCAGCTGTCTCCTCTGTGATCTGCGCTGCGCTCCCTCTCCCACCTCTCACCCTCCCCGATCTGCTGCCTCCTTCATCTCCTGTGATCCTGCTGCCTAGATCCATCCTGTAGGGTAACTATCCCCAATCTCACCTCCCACTCCCCTTCCCTCCCATCCCCCCATCCCCCCCATCCCCCCCATCCTCTGCCACTCCTGCATCCACTGCGCCCTCTCCCATCCACCCCCACCCTATCCCAGCCGTCGCCGTCTCACATTCACAGATACTCCCTTTATATGCCGCTGCCCCCCATCTGCCGCCACCCCATCTGCCGCGCCCCCCATCTGCCGCTGTTCTGATCCATCCTGTAAGTTTTGTTCGTGGCTCTTTTCTAACTATCCCTAATCTCCCACTCCCCCACCCTCACCTCCCCCTCCCGCTTGCCGCCAAGTGCTGATCAGCTACGTGATTGGCTGATCAGGTACGTAATTGTTGCTCTAATTTTTGCTTTTTTTTTGTGCACCCCAAATAAAAAAACAAACAGAACAAAACATGAAAAATTAGGTACCTGATCAGCAATCGTCCTGCAGTCGTACTCGACTTTGGACAGGACTTCTTTTTTCCATCCCACCTAGTCCCCCCCTTTTTTGCAGAACATTCGTGCGTGCGCCCTGTTTTTTTTTTTCTATGCCATGGGGGTCTAGTTTCCAAAATGGGGTCACATGTGGGGGAGCTTCACTGTTTCGGCACCTCAGGGGGTCTCCAAACACAACATGGAATACGCTAATTATCCCAGACAATTTTGCGTTTGAAACGTCAAATGACGCTCCTTGCCTTCTGAGCCCTGCTGTGCGCCCAAACATTTGATTTCCACCACATATGAGGTATCTGTGTACTGAGGAGAAATTGCACAATACATTTTATGGTGCAATTTTTCCTGATACCCTTGTGAAAAAAAAAGCTACCTGGTTGAAGTAACAATTTTGTAGTGAAAGTTTTTTTTTTTATTTTCACGGCTCAACTCTATTAACTTTTGTGAAGCCCCCAGAGGTTCAAAGTACTCAATAAACATCTAGATAAATTCAATGAGGGGTCTAGTTTCCAAAATGGGGTCACATGTAGGGGAGCTCCACTGTTTCGGCACCTCAGGGGGTCTCCAAATACAACATGGAATACGCTAATGATCCCAGACAATTTTGCGTTTGAAAAGTCAAATGACACTCCTTGCATTCTGAGCCCTGCTGTGCGCCCAAACATTTGATTTCCACCACATATAAGGTGTCTGTGTACTCAGGAGAAATTGCACAATACATTTTATGGTGCAATTTTTCCTGATACCCTTGTGAAAAAAAGCTATCTTGTTGAAGTAACAATTTTGTGGTAAAATGTTTTTTTTTTTTTTCACGGCTCAACTCTATTAGCTTTTGTGAAGCCCCCAGAGGTTCAAAGTGCTCAATAAACATCTAGATAAATTCTATGAGGGGTCTAGTTTCCAAAATGGGGTCACATGTGGGGGAGTTCCACTGCTTCGGCACCTCAGAGGCTCTCCAAACGCAACATGGTGCGGCTAATGATTCCAGCTAATTTTCTGTTCAAAAAGTCAAATGACGCGCCTTCCCTTCCGAGTCCTGCCGTGCGCCCAAACAGTGGTTTTTCGCCACATATGAGGTATCTGCGTGCTCAGAAGAAATCGCCCAACAAATTTTGGGGGTTCATTTAATCCTGCTAACCTTGTGAATATGCAATATTTTAGGCTAAATTAACATTTTTGTTGCAAAAAGTAAAATGTTCATTTTTTCCTTCCACATTGCTTTAGTTACTGTGAAGCACCTGAAGGGTTAATAACCTTCTTGAATGTGGTTTTGAGTAGCCTGAGAGGTGATGTTTTTGGAATGGTGTCAATTTTGGGTGTTTTGTGTCATGTAGACCTTTCAAATCGCTTCAAATGTGATGTGGTCCCTAAAAAAAGTGGCTTTGTAAATTTTGTTGTAAAAATGAGAAATTGCTCATAAACTTTGAACCCCTATAACTTCCTTAATTTTTTTTTCCCCAAAATTGTTCTGATATAAAGTAGACATGTGGGAAATGTTATTTATTAATTATTTTGTGTCATATGTCTCGTTGGTTTTAGAGCATAAAAATTTAAAGTTTGAAAATTACAAAATTTTCAAAATTTTCGCGAAATTTCTGTTTTTTTCACAAAGAAACGCAAAAAATATCGGCCTAAATTTACCACTAACATGAAGCCCAATATGTCACAAAAAAACAATCTCAGAATCACCGGGATCCGTTGAAGCGTTCCAGAGTTATAACCTCATAAAGTGACACTGGTCAAAATTGCAAAAAATGTCCTGGTCTTTAGGGTCAAAATAGGCTTGGGGATAAAGGGGTTAAGTTTGATGGTCGCCGAGCATGGACAGCACGCTTCAAATCATCCCACAGATGTTCAATGATATTCAGGTCTGGGGACTGGGATGGCCATTCCAGAACATTGTAATTGTTCCTCTGCATGAATGCCTGAGTAGATTTGGAGCGGTGTTTTGGACCATTGTCTTGCTGAAATATCTATCCCCTGCGTAACTTCAACTTCGTCACTGATTCTTGCATACTTTTGCACCGGTCAAATTTTGTTTAAATGCGGGTTGCACATTTTCTGTTAGTACAATAAACCTCAAAACCCAAATTGTTATAAAGAAAAAAAAGGTTAACATTAATAGGGGTGCCCAAACTTTTTCATATGACTATATATATATATATATATATATATATATATATATATATATATATACTGTATATATTTATGCTGCATATCTATATACATATATATATTTTTTTTTCTTTTTCTATGGATATATATATATATATATATATATATATATATATATATATATATATATATATATATATATATATTTATTTATTTATATTTAGATATATAAGTGAAATTAATAGACAGAGCTATACACTATTTAGATAAAAATAATATAAAAAATAAATTAT